>NC_056725.1:471771215-471776215 GCF_019279795.1 Protopterus annectens
GCATTGTGTCTTTCTTTAGAATGCAAACATCAATACAACTTCTTGTCCAAGCTAATTATTTATCACACTGTTCAGTTATGTTAACAGCACTTAAAAATTATTTGTAATATGTAAAACAAACAGTTCTTTCCAGTGCTGTCAGCTTTGTTACTAACTATCCCAGTCCTTACGTTATGCAAAAATATTTTTGTAAGAAATAACATTTTGGTGTATCTCTATGTAATCTGTTTCTTTGTATAATTTTGTGTATTTAGTTCATAGGTAATTACTATACTGTGGTGGTGGTGCTACAGTAGCGTTGTTGCCTCAAAGTTAGACGTTGCCCGTTCGATTCTCAGTTAGAGCGTCTTCTGTGTAGCGACATGTGTGAATGGGCGTTCCTTCGTTGGAGGTTGTGCGTTAGGCCCAGCAAGCCAGTACGTAAAAATCTACTGCCAGTCATTAGCGGACCGGAGTTCCGCTGTGGCGACCCCTAACCGGGAAAAGCCAAAAGACACAAACAAGTTCATAGGTAATTACTAGGAGATCAGTGTGGAGCCTAGCCAATTTTCCCAATTAATTGTCTGGTTAAGGGACTCACTAAGAGTCACACAGTAGGCAAATGGACACTGAGGGACTCAAACTCTGGACTACAAGAAACATCTCCTTAACATTTTATAGCTTTACCCCTCTATGCTAACTGCTAGACAAATGATTTTTTTGTCTCCCCTCTACCTGACCAGAGTGACTGTCTAAATGTACAGACCTTGTGCATTTGTTGGGAATCAGACTGGGTCATTTGCTTGAAAGAGGGCTTTGCTCACCCCTATTCCACCAGTGCTGTGAAATTTAAAAAGAAGACTTGATAACGTGTTACTTCAGTTCATTTTCTATTGATTTTATAAATGCTTGCTTTTAGCTTTGCTCACAGACTTCTACCCAATTAACAAATAAATAATAATAGCTGTGAAAACTTGTTACAATATCAACTGACACCATGTGGATACACAGGAGTGCATGAAGATCCAAGTGGCAACAACAAGAAAAAACAACCAATGCCATAGGAGGGGCTGTTAGGAGAAGCTTATTCAGCCACTGAGAGATGATGTAGTTTCCTAGGTAGTATATGTTCCAGCAGCACATCACAACACTCAATCTGTGAGTCACGTTTGCTGGGTGTTAAAAGGGTACACCACTTGCAAGGTGAAAGCATAGCATCTCTGTTGCAGCTAGATGGAGGTGTGTTTAAGAGAGAATTTAGTTATTGCTGTAACTGAAGGGTCTGTCTCAGTGTCACTGTGGCTGATGTCAGAAAGTATATTAAATAAAAATGAAAATAAAAATAATCATGCAGATCCTATGCCACTTAGCAGTGCACTTTATTGCCAAATGTCTTAACTGCATGCATTTTTTCATTCCCTACCTGCAGTTATATAAATCATTTGTACTAATCACAGTATAAAAACTTGGTTTTGTGTATAGACAATGACAATTTTGCCAGAATAGTGCATGATGATGCTATTGCTTTTGTTAAAGCATTACAAGATTGGATGATTTTTTATTTCCTTCTCAGGATTACATATTGAAGTTTACTGTGTGTATTTATTTCTCAGAGAGAGAGAGAGAGAGAGAGGCATATTTGGGTTATTTTACCCTGAATGAGTTGGATTCTTTACCTTTGTGTTTATCTGAGTGAGGGACTTTTGGGGAAAGATTTAAATCATAATTGCTTATGTAACACCTTTCAGAGAAATACTGATATTATATGGGAAGGGGTACCACAAAGAGAAACATGGTGAGTTAGATGGGTCTATATTACTTTGTCGAAGGTTCATTTCCACAAACTTTCATTCATTGACCCTAATACAGTGAACATTCCCATCAGCGAACGTTCACTTACCCAGGGAAAGGAATGAGTTGGCCATCATAATATATTTGCTCATTTCCCTGCTGTAGTGCGATCTCAGAGATGGTATATATATATATATATATATATATATATATATATATATATATATATATATATATGGGAACACTACTGAATCTCGAATCTCGAATTTCAAAAGCTGGAGACCATGTAGCCAAAACGCCACATTACCGAAAGACCAGAAGCGCGAAATTCAAAATGCCGATGTTAAGGGATTTTGAGTTAGCACTTCTTGTGTTGCGGTTCAGTTAAGTATGTGTGTGTAAGTGTGTGTGTGTGTGTGTGTGTGTGTGTGTGTGTGTGTGTGTGTGTGTGTGTGTGTGTGAGGGGCTGTAATGTGTGGGTGTGAGTTTGCCTTGTGTGTACGTTTGTGCGATCTCGGAGCTAGAATATTAAAGTAGGGGGGTGTGGGGGGCACAGATTTAGTGTAGGGTGGTTTGTTTGGTTATGGGGGGAGGCTGTGTTTATGTTTGTGTGTGCGCTGTATGTATGTAGTACTTTCGCGATTTTGAATTTTGCGGTTTTAATATATCGGTAATGTAGGGTTTTGGGCTTATAGTCTCGGTATTTAGGTCTTCGGGATTGTGTTATTTTGGGATTCAGTAGTGAATCCATTTATATATACACATACACACACACACACACACTTAGGGGGGCTGTGGGGGGTGCACCCCCCACATGGTTGGGTTTAACAGTTTAACATACTGTCCTTTGTGTAAGGGTTGGAATGCTGGGCAACTTGTTCCTTCCCTGGGTAAGTCATTCACTGAAGTGAACATTCACTGATGTGAACGTTATCTGTATTAGGGTCAATGAATGAATGTTCACAGAAATAAACCTTCGATGAACTGATATAGACTCAAGTTAGATGAAGATGGCAACATTTGTGTGTTTTTGTTGATGAATATCAAGATATCATACCTTACTTATCAGTTTTGATCCAACTGAAATGGATACTGTATGTGTGCATACAAGTGTGTACACATCTGTGTATCTGTGAGTATTGGTGTGAGAGAGACCGTCTCTCCTCCCCCACTGTCAGTTTCTGTTTTCAAAAATGAAAAATTTGGCAACAGCAATTTATCTTAGCGTGTTTTGAAATATTTTTAATAACAGTGTTTTTGTACGTACTGCAATATGTTGCATTTTGGTTTACTAGATCTTAGAACTGATAATATTATAGAAGGGAAGAGTAAATGTGCCCAAAGTTAGGAGCCTCTCCTTCTTTCAGCAAAAACTTTTAAAAGTATTTTTCAGAGCAATGCTAAAAAAATTTGGAAATAATATTATTAGAATTACTGGAATGTTTAAATGTGAAAATTGTTCTGTTTGAAAGTACATTTTTTCTTGTAAAAACTTTATTCTTAAACACAATGGGTACATTATAAAGTTTAAAAGTTTATTTTCTTGTAATTCCATCAAGGTAATTTTCTTGGGATTTTGTGAGATCTCTAATGCATTTTACATTGGAAGAACTGCAATAAGGTTGTCTGAATGGATAAGAGAACATATTCTTATAAAGAATAAAGGTTCTAGGAACACTTTAAGCAAACATAGCATTTGTTATTACAACGTTGTGGGTTTTAAATTATTACACACACACACACATATATAAATATATATATATGTATGTATGTGTGATTGTATATATGTGTGTGTGTGTGTGTGTGTGTGTGTGTGTGTGTGTGTGTGTGTGTATATACATATATATATATATATATATATATATATATATATATATATATATATATATATATATATATATATATATATGGATAGATATATGTGTGTGTGTGTGTGTGTGTGTGTGTGTGTGTATACACATATGTATCTTCTTCATTCCAACGAAAGCACACTTTCACAAAACTAAAATGACTTAGCTGAGTTCCACAAAAGTGTGTTTCAACGGAAACTCACTTTCATGAAACTCATGCTGAACACATAGAAAACAGACACACAGACAAAAAAAAAGAATAACAACACAATTATAAAGGAGGCCAAGCCCCCCTGCGCCTCACATGTGGAAGGCTGCACCCTCCACAACCCCACTACTTATATAGACTGACTCCAAGATCACAGTACAGTGGGGAAAAGGGAATATTCCTTTATCCCCACTGTACCACAATTTATGACAACTACTCTGCATACTGAGTTTCACAAAAGTGAGTTTTCGTTGCATCACACTTTTGTGGAATTCAACTCAGTCATTTTAGTTTCGTGAAAGTGTGTTTTAATAGACTGAAGTAGATTCATATATATATATATATATATATATATATATATATATATATATATATATATATATGTGTGTGTGTGTGTGTGTGTGTGTGTGTGTGTGTTTCGCAGAATGTCCAGATTTCTGGTTCATATTTTTGGTCTGTTCCTCATAAAAATATGTGTTTTTTAGCAAATCATTGGGATAATCTGAGGACTGAAGTTACTAAATAATGACATAAATTTGAGTTTCAGACTCTAAATCCTTTAGTAAATGTATGTTAAATAAACCCTGTTAGTCTAGCAACTTTTTAAAATTTATAACAGTAATATTTAAAATATATACCTATTTTTGGGCTTTTGTCTCCCCATTTTGTAAGGCTTTGTCCTGATTTTTTGCATTAAGAGGTTGATAGGTATGGCATATATCTATATCTCTATCTGTATCTCTCTCTCTCTATATATATATATATATATATATATATATATATATATATTTCTTTTTTTATAAATATATATATATGTGTGTGTGTGTGTGTGTGTGTGTGTGTCTCTGCATACATATATATATATATATATAAATTTTCTCAAGACGAAAACAACAAAACTTAAAATCCCGGATCACTGACTTTTTCCCAGGGCAAGTAAACACTTGCCCATCATGGGGAAATATGCCCTTTTCCCCATTGTATTGTGACCCCAGATTTGGTATACATAGTTCAGGGGGTGTGGGGTGCATCGGCCATCACCTAGGTGGGTTTCAGATGGCACGGTGTGTACTGTGTTGTTTTGGGCAAGTGTTTACTTGACCTGTGAAAAAGTTTGTGATTCGGGATTTTAGCTTTCTTTATTTTTATCTTGCAAAAATAATGGTCGGTAT